>NC_072853.1:27457629-27495129 GCF_028858705.1 Grus americana | reverse complement strand
GGCTGAACCTGTTCCACAGCAGCTCCAGTCACCTGGGGGACTCTGGCCCTCAGAAACTGGGCAAGAAGAAAAGCAGCTATTTGCCAATGCAAATTCCAACTACGCCCTCACGTCCAGTCACCAGAAGCATGCTGACTAATAGAAAGTTTCAGTAAAACTTCAGCTAGCTCCTCTGCCAGATGTATTAAATAATGAAACATGCACACACAGCAAAGTGCTTCTCCAAAAGTGGAGAGGGACTAATGCAAGACAAGAAAGGGAGAAAAAGACCTAACACACAGGTAAGACTTGTTACCCTGGGAAAGCTTTGATTTTAATCGTCTGAGTAATGGTATTTGACACAGTGGCACTTCTGGCAGTGAATAGTTAAGCTGGAGCCTAAATCTTTGGCAGGATCTGGAAGCCACCACAGAATATGTATGCTATTCACTTTCACACACACTATAGCTATGCCAGCTGGATGCTGGAGCGCGGCCAATCTTTAAGTGATATTCCTGAACTACATAAAAAAAAAATTTCCCAATTTCAGAATCAAACAAAGACCTAAATCCAAAACAATATTTTAAGGAAATTAGACATTTAATTGGAGTCAAGTGGCTTCTTTGGAAAATATCCATGTGTTAGTTCCATCCTCCTCCTTGTTTTTATTTTTGGTTGGTTGTTTGTGGGTTTGGTTTTTTTTTGGTTGGTTAGGGGTTTTTTTTGGCACAGGCACATAGTGGCAGATGGGGGAAGAGTAACTGTCCAGTGCTCAATTGCTCTTTGAGATTGAAATCAAACGTACATGGCATTCTCAATTCATACTGATTAAACACACAGACTAAACCAGGTAATTACAGATACATATGTTGGGGACTTTTTTTTTTTTTAATTCATAAAATTGTTCCCATCTTTAAAAACACTTTTAAAAAACGGTGGAATTACCAACACACAGAAACAGATGTTTCTGGTAGTTAAATGTTGGGAATTCAGACTCCTTGTCTGGCATCACCTGGTTTTGATTCAGTATTCATTGTTTCAGGTTTGTTTTGCTCAAACTCTGTCCAGTGCTGGAGAGGTAAAACCGCCTTTGGAAATGGATAGCTGTACTATTCTTGAACACTTTTTCTTTAAAAGACCTCTTATCTTCATAATAAAAAATAACTAAGTAATTTAGAACACTGTAGATGAACACGTGTATGCACAGACATATTTACGCATACACCAAAATAACCTGGCAGGTTCGTATTAGCATTTCAGCATTAGCAGTACAGATACAATGCCTCATCCTACTGACCAGAAAGAGAACAAATGGCAATATACCTAGATTCTCCTTCTTTTGCTATACTAGTATTTCTCAACAGTCGCATTGTACTTGCATAAGTTTCGTTTTTCCAGCTTGATGCTTACACTGTGATCAGTGAACATGGTGTAATTCTGCTCCAACTGTGCTTGCACAGAATTTCCACCTACTGCCATGCCTGCTAACCCCTAGCTATTTGTTTCCATCTAAACTGCCAGCCCTGGGTTTGGCCCATATTTCCCTTTATCCTCTCATTTGGAATCAAATATACACATATAAAACCTCCCCATGCAGACTTTTCTGAAAAGACACTTTTCCCCACGTGGAATAATGCTGAAGTCAACCAGCGCCTGCCCAGGTGCAGGAATCCTTCCCTTGTGCAGATCCGACGGCAACACTGAAGTGCATGCTTTAATTGTGCTAGAATTATTATGAGGATGTAAAACTCTTTCTATTCAATTATTTATTTGGTTAATATAGGCCAACTTCTGGGAAATCTTCATTTTGCTTCCCCTTTTGAGGATGGCCTATCTGCACAGGCAGAACTGTCTCCCAGATGTGACCAGAGCCACTGGACAATATTTCACTATCTTACCACAAGATCCATATTGATGTCAGAAAAGTAATTTAATTTTAACAGTATTGGTTCAACTTTCTTATTAAAATAGTCATCAGTTAACTATCAGCCTGTACAGAACATGAAAAGTGACACATAAGTGCAAGATTTTAATGAAGTGACAATGCTCTAAGCTGCCTCCTTACATGATTACTTAATGTGTCCTACATCTTCTGGTATGTGATTTTGTCTACTGGATGTATTATTTCTAATTATTTCTAACAGGTCATTACAGCTTTAGTGTAATTGTGGGAATAAAAGCACATAAAATACAAGAATTTAAAAATAATTTTTACAGCTCGCATTTATGCAACAACTTATTTGATTTAAAAATTACTACTGCAAATTATCATAAACAAGCACACATGCCATGGGGACCTTGCACTGCGATAGCAGCTGGATTTGACGTGCAGAACTCCCTGTCGTGCACAGTCCTCACCACCGTGGCCATTCATTGCTCCTTCCCACGTGCGAGCACTGAAAAACAGCAGCAAAGGTGAGGCCCAGGCACCGCAAGCTTTGGGAACAGATGATTTCTGTTCACATTGCTGGCTGATAGCTCCAGAGCTCAAATTCTATCGAAGAAAAGCTAGGCTCGAGATGGCAGTTAACGGCCTGGGCTGTGCTTCGTGCACCCCTGCTCACGTATTTCCAGTTGATCCAGATATCATGGACAGAGCTTGAGCTCACTATCGAGTTGAGCACGGGGAAGGTATCTTCCCTCCTGGGAAGCTCTAGCAGGTCCCAGCAAAACTCTCCACCTGCTAGCACTGGCAAGGCTCAGCCTGGAGTACTGGCTGGGTTGGGATGATGCACTTCAACTACAGCAAATGAAACAAGACAAGTAAGACTTGGAAAGAACCCAGAGAAAGGCAGCCAGAATAATCCAAGGTCAGACAAACACAAGCTATGAAAAGAGACTGAATGAACTGAGACTGTTAAACTTAAGGAGAGACTGAGAGGGGACAGCAGCAACCAAACATCTTGGAAGCTACTGCAGTGAAACAGGCAATGGCCATGTCTACACCGATGAAGACGAGAAGTAACCAGATCAAAAATCTGCAAGACAAACTGGAAAGAGATGTTATAAGACATCTTTTTAAGGACAGGCACAAATTGCCTAGAGTCACTGGAGAATCTCCATCACTAAAGCACAGGTAAAGCACGTATCTTACGGGAATGATACAGCTAGAGTTGATCATGCATTGGGAAAGGGAGGAGCAGATCTCTCAAAGCCTCTCCTGGTCTATCTTCTCTGTCTTTAGTTAGTGACCTACTACACTGCACTTCCAACTCATGCTTTATAGAGTTCCAGATGTAGCTAAAACTATGAGGAGGACTGGATTACAGTTTAACTCTGCACTGATTTTCCTGTGAAACACTGAGGTTATACAAAAGGCCAGATTCTCAGACTACATAATTCAATTTAAGTTCACTACCTTGAAAATGGATTAATTCAATGAAATCGGGCTAAATTACACCAGATGGGAATCTCGCTCCGAATCTATGCCACCGATCATATTTCGTCCTCCTCTTTCAACTGACAAGGAACATCAGTCTTAGGTCAGAGCCTTATCTTAGGTCAGACTCTGAATTCTCATGCACTTAAGCTTCCATCTTCAAACAACAGAACTCAGAAAATTCTGTTTGCCATCATGAAAATTCTTAAAAACAAATGGTCTCCATTTCTGTGGTCTCCAGTACCAGGACACATACTTGTCAATAATTTCGCCCATCCCGTCACTTTCATCTTTGATGCATTTAACCACAATTGCGTATTTGCTTTCCTCTGACACCTCCAGCTGAGACTTAGTGTAGAGCTGGATTAAAGAAGAAAAAAAAAAACAAATGGACTGTGACACATCAAAGAGATGATGAACTCTAAAATGCCGTAATACGGTGTCAAACACTGCTCCATCATCTTTGACAAATTCTGGATTTCCCCAGTTTACCAGGAAAGGAAGCATGGCTGGGCGCTAAGAACCCAGATTTTTCCTGGTTCTGCAATTCCCATGGCATTCAAAACTCTATCACTGCTAACCACAACAAAAAGAACATCTAGAAATCACTGAAACCACAGTGGTGTAAATGAAGACCGTATGAGCCACTGAACACCAGTGAAAAAAAACAGCAAAGCTGTTTATGAAAATTCTATCCAAGACCCATTAGAAAGGGAAACACATCGGTACTTTGGAAATTCCCACGCTGCGTCAAAATGCAGCACTCCATTCAAACTTTTAGATGCTTTTAGTAAAGTTACACCTATCACTTAATGCTCCAGGCTTGCCCAAGCTACTGTTTATTGTATGAAGTACATGTCTGTTAATACAAGTCTGCATGAGAGAAGCTAAATCTTGAAAACAGCAGTGGAGAGAAGCATACGGAAGAGACGTGCAAGCTGGCTAGCCAGGCTTAGCTTAGGAGTCTGGGGCAGTGCCAATGTTCACATCACATCTGGACTGATCCTGCGCAGAACACATGGCTCTGGCGCCTCTGTACCACCCACCACTGCAGGGGATGATGTGCTACTTTCTAAGAGATGCCCAGCCAAAAAAAATTAAACATTAGCTGACATATGTATTAAATTTAATACCAGCCTAAAAACTAGGCTCGCCTGAATCACAGCATCTGATGCTCAGAGTCGGGTTTGCTGGCACAGTCCTGGTCTCAACAGATTGGTCAGCAGAGATTGAACCCAGCTGTCTTCAAAATGTCAGGTAATTGTGATATTCACATACAACATAAACTGCTGCAATATAAACAAGCCCTAACATTACACATCTCTTAAAAGCAGTGTTGGACGAGTTACATACTTGTTTTATCTGAGCAGATGTCAGCATCTGCTTTAAGTAGAGAGAACCGAAACATTTGTGTTCCTTCCCCGTCCCCAGCCCCCACCCTACTAAAAAGTGAGGAAGAACACTGAGTGTCAGATTTTTCAGTGGCATTTTATACCAGAGCAAAAAGACAGATGTTTTGATGATTCCCCCTGCTTCCTACAATCTGGGCAGCCGGTCTCTTTGCTAAGCTGTTCACCCTCACTATTAAAATTGATTTGCACAACAGTACGTTGCAGCCAAAGCAAGCACGGCAGTCATTAAAGAGTAGGCTGCTCACACATGTTTCTGTACTTAGCCAAGTCAACTACTGATGAATGGGTCATCTTTTGTCAAGCAACTGTAAGGAACTGGTGAAGAAATAATTTGTGGTTCAGGAACAGCCATGCTGACAGGTAGGCCTTCTACTGTCCTTTTGCTTTCCAACAGCAGTGTGCTCTGTTCGCTGGTCTTCAATCAATCTCATTAGAATAACAGAAAATAATGAACATGTTCTGGTTAGTTCCAAGGGCTTATGCTGAGAAATTATGGAAATCTTTAGAAAATAAATGCACAGAGACTGAAGCAGTGGCACTGTGAATGAAATCATACGGAACTATTCAAACATAAGCAAAGAACAATAGTTCAACAAGGGACCAGATCAGGTCAGAAATTAAAACTATGCTATGTAATATGCTGATTCTCAGAACATTGCAGACCGTTTCTTAAAACTCAGGATGCTTCCAAATATCATATCTCTCCTATTAGTCCTCTCACTGTCCTCTGCCCCCTTTATTTTGGTTTGGTCAGTTCAACATGTCCAGCTTCACTGTTTTCTTGCAGACAGTCTGGCAGTCAGGAATACTACTTTTCCTGAGTTAAAAACAAAGCAAAACAGAACACAAAAAACCCCCCCACAAAACCAGAGAGAGAAAACAAAAAAAAACCACCACAAAAAAATCCCAAGGGAAAAAAAAATCAAAACCCCAATCTACTTCTCTTTGTGAGATCTCTGAAAGGTCTTGGATGAGGAGACTACATATTATCTTAAAATTATAATAATTACAAAAATCTTGAGTTTTAGTACTAGTTACCACTTTGAGCTCTGGAGAAGACTGCAGTAGAAACCATGCCACAAAGTCTTCACACCAGAGCAGCTCCAAGAAGCCTCAGCTAGGTCCAGGTTGTATTTTACTGAGTAACAAATGAAGAGCTGTAAGGGAGAAACCTTGCCAATACACAGGGAGTGGCCGTATCAGACCAAAATTGTATCTGATACATTAGAAATCTGGTGCCAAATTCCCATCTCCATTCATAGTTTCCACAGCCAAAAGAACAAATTACACCCGTGGGAGAAATATTCTCTGTCAGGAGCTGCATGGAGATTATACAGCAGCCCATACCGAGCTCTCTTGCAGGCCTTGGGGTAATGTCCCACCAAGGATAAGAAATGAGGAGTGATGCTCAGCCTTCCTCTAGACCTGTAAGACTGCAGAAGCTGCTCTTCAGCATTCTCATATTTGGAAGTGGAAATATTCTAGCCCTGGAAATATTACTCCAGTGCCTTTAGTACACAGGAATCTGCGTTGCTGGAAGCGTACTGCTGAGAGTTGCAAACAGAGAGAAGTTATGGAGACTTATAACTGAGACAAATGAGGAGGGATGTTCACAGAGAGATAAAGAGATAATGGACACCAAAGCAAACATGAAGTTTTGTTCCTCAACCTTGATAAACACAAGGTCTCATCTCCAAAGAAACCCTTTTCGAACACTGGCAAACTGATCTCCTGTCCTCCAAGATGAAGGAAAAGGTTGTTCCATTTTTACAGGAGTTATTAAAAAAAAAAAAAAAAGACAGCCTGAGTTAACAGGTAATCATGGAAATCATTGGCCTAAGTGGTTGGAGTTTGGTATCATTAGAAGCCAAAGCGGGATTAATTATAAAAACTTAATAGACACATCTAACTCAAATAAGTATCACTGTCATCTCCCTTCACGATTAACCACGCACCTGTGTAAACACAAACTGAGCAAACTTGAGTTCTCGCTGCAGGTTTACTAAAATCTGCATTTTTTCACCTCACAACAGCCATTCTGATGTGCCACTCGTGACCACAGGGGTGAAAGCTGCAGGACCCAGCCACTAGACTTCATTTTAAATAGCTCCAAGTATGTAGTTTGGTCTAGGTCCAGGGGGCCTAGGATGCACAGCCCTGAGAACATCTTTAACCCTTATCAGCCACATTTCATTAGAACTCAATTAAAAGAATTCTTTGCCTTTTTTAAAAATCCAGTTTCCAAGAATTGAACAACCTCGTAAGCAATTCTTCTGGAGACGAAGCAAAGATGGCTGTCGTTATACAGCCTTTTCCAGAGCTATGACTGCTCAGGAGTAAATTACAGCACACAAACTCTCTACACACTCCTTTGGTAGAGTTTTGCTTGTGGAAGAATGGGCTGTATGTATTGGCACATAAGTACTTCCTCTGTCCTGCCTACACTATATCAATTCACTAAACAGATTTAATTTGCAGTTTCCTCCAAAGGCATTTACTTTTGGAATTTTGGTTTTAACAATAGGAGTCTCTTGTTTATACACACACACAAAATGACAGCTCTTTAATGATGCTAAGTCAGACAAATGCCCTTTCTATGAACACAGTGCAGGAAAAATGTCCTTGAGTATCTCAGATACAAAATGCCAATAAATTGAATTTATGTCTCATTTAATCTACAATGGAACAGTTAGTACTTAAAGGGTACATACACTTCCCCTAGTCCCTTTCTTCCTGAGAAACTTTCAGATGCTGAAAATCAATTCCTTTTGTCTCCTTGTTATTCATCTGCTACACATTAAGGAGAAACTCTGGGCATTCAGTGATCCCACAATGGTCTTTCATCTCCAGAGAAGCCTGGTATGAATTAAAATCTTACGCTCCCTCAAATTATAGATGCATACTGCAGCATGCCACTGACTTATCTGCTCGTGACTTTTGCTGGTTTTCTCAGCATGCTGCAGCTAGCTCATCTGCATCTTTCAACTGAAGTGACTCTTCTACGGCGCTGCCCATCCAGCCCATGAAAAGTGCTTGGACAATAGCGTACACAAACATAAAGCCCCACACAACAGGTACCGCCATCTACTCTGTTTTTCCAACTGCCTGCCATTTAGAATTTATATTAAAAAGTGAGTTTACTACAGCCAAGATCTGAGTACAAGAACAATAAATACTTCATGAAAGTCATGTTCTTTCATTTCAGTGGCCTTGAGAGATGAAGATTATATACAAATAACTTTTAACTGACATCATTCCTTTGTCATTTCTGTTTTTAAGGGTGGTTTTAACTGGGGACACTGTTTTTCTGTAACGGATATAAAATTTAATTGCTATCTAGACTGCTGCAGCACTGGTCAAGCACACGCTTCTCTCGCACTCCCAGCTGCCTGCCAGTCGTGCTGCTGGATGTCCCGTACTGCAGCAATCCAAGGCTTCCACGCTCAGGTCTGAAAGTAAATCAGGTCTTAACATGCTTATTCTTGTTTTACTCTTTGTTGCTCTTCCAGTCAATTTTTCTCCCTTCCGAGTGCTGTTTGCCCGCTCCTCAACTCTCAAATATTCCCTGCAGCCAAAGCAACACATTCAAAATAAGGAAACACTCACAAATCTACATTCACATTCCGTCCTACAGGAACCATCATCTTTTGCTAATCACTTCTACATCCAACACTTCCCCCAGACAAGCTTTTAGCCACCTCGCTCTACAAGCTCTTAAATGAATCGTTTCTTTGTTTAAATGAGATTTCAGTGTGAAATATTTTCCACTGAGCAATCTTGTTATCTATTCAATATGGTAGTTTGAAGAGCTTTAAAATAGCGCTACTGAAAAGCTACATTAGAACAGAAATGTATGCACTATACGTCACCCTGAACAGCAGTTAAAAGGTAAGGCTGCAGCTGAGGGTCACTACCTATTTTGGGCTCAAATTACAACATAGCCAAGAAAATTTGGAGCTCAGCGCGCACCTGAAATACGCATCCAAAGCTACTGTGCAAACAGTTAATAACGGGCGCTGAACTCTGACGTCACAGGGATGGCTCGTGCTGGTTAGGTTAAAGCTAGCCCAGATACACCCACGGTTTGCAGCCACAGGTGATGCCTGCCCAGCGAAGACCTTACCTCGCTTGAATCCTCCTGCTGATTGATAACAGCTAGTGCATCCTCTGCAGCCTGGCGCTTGGCTTCGGCAACAGTGCGCTCCATCTTAGCTCTCTCTGAAGTGATCATGTCGTGAGCTTTCCGCTCCGCCTCCGACACTGCCTTCTGCAACTCGGCCATCGCCTGACGCTTTACTTCATTGACAGCTTCCTCTACAAAGGAGGGAAAAAACCTTCATCAGCAAAGGACGTTTGGCACTGGGATACGTAGGAATGGCGCATGAAATGCAGCAGATACTCTATTATATAGAGAGCCTTCATTTTGAGAAGGACGCAGAGGAACCTGGTTCCTGAAGAATCCTCAAGACCACCCAGGTGCTTCTTTAGCTCCCCATCACTGAAAGCTCTCACAAGCCTCTAACACTTGTGATGATTCTTGTTATTTTGATTCATGGTCGGTACTTCTTTAAGTACAGACATTTCAGATCTCTGGCGCATTATTTATGCAATCTTTTTCAAAATTTTACTTGGAAAATTGGATTTGCAGCACACCAGGTTTATGAATATCTTTGGCAAGAATTATTATTTAAGACATAATATTACAGACTTTTCCAAAACTGTATCTTTAAGCTCTGGAAGTTAAGACAGGATTTATAGTCATTAACAATTTTTTTCCCAGTATATTAACGAATAAATACATGATGTTAAGAAACCCCCAAGAGTTTATTTTAAAAAATTAAATCATTGGTCCAATATCTTTTCCTGGACATATAATTTTACGAGCCAAAATTAAAATTTGTTTATGAACATTCATTTGACCTCTTGATCTCTCCTTCAAACCCATGTTTACACTGTGAAGACTCGACTTCCTGGCTCCGCGGAGCCCTGGAGCACACCCCAGCCAGCAAGGCTTCAGCGTGCAATTAACACCGAGCAGGAGCACGCCGCTTCACTAAATTCAAACCTTCACGCGCCTTGTAAAACAACTAAGTCACTGTGAGCCGTTTCTTCCGTATCTACTAGCATCATATCTTTTATTCCAGAAAACGTGGATTGTCACAAATTAGTTATTTGGGTTTTGATGCAGGAAGAGTGCAAAGATTTTACTAATGAACAGTCTTTTAATTGACAACTAAAACAAGTAATTTCTTTTCTTAATTAACTGCTCTAATTAACAAGGAAACCATCCTCCCCCTGAATTAGTTTATCTAATTTTCATCTTTATTCAAAGCAAAATGACAATGATTAATTGAAAATTTAATAAGCAGTAATTATTAACTTGGCAAACCTAGTACCAATTAACACTCTATTAAAACTAATTATGACATGTTTCATTCAAGTGTTTGCACTTAATTGTTTCATCCACTTAAAAACCACCTTAATTAAATGTTCTGTTTAATTAAAAACACAGATTTCTAATAAAAATGTTTTACTGTAGATTAAAATCTAAGTATTACAACTGTGTTATGGGTTTGAGTTTTAGTCCATGTATTTAGCCCGTGTATTTGTGTGCACGCATATGCACATAGACCTAAGTCTTACGTACGGATACTAAGTCAATAACTCCCTTGAGTTTTTGTCTCATAGCTCTGCATTGTTATTTAAAAAAATAAGGACTACATGAAGTCTCCATTTTTAGTTATTAAGCAAATTACAATGAAGACTTTAAGTCATGTACTGAGTAAAACTGAATTAATTAAAATGAAAGAAGAGTTCTATTATTCTATGTGTCTGTCTGTGTGTGCATTACGTGTGCGTATAACGTGAGAGATGTTTCAAGTGAAGTTTTCGAGGGAGGGGAATTTAGAGATAAAACTTATGCCTTTATTTTTATGAGGCTGAAAATATGCCCTTATATTACCCTACCATAAATGTTGTTTAGGGGAAAGCCTCAGGAGAGGAAAAAATCATACCCTTCAACCATACAGCTAAGGCTTAATTTACTTTGAATATTCAAGGTGAATTAAAATTCTATCTAAGTGGCAATACAGGACAATAATTTTTGCTTACGATCAAAGCTGCAGCTAGACTAATTGTATATGCAAATCAGGCAATTTATATTTAAATTATGCATTCCTATTCTAGTCCCACAGGCACACACAGATCAGCAAAGGGAATTGGTAGGACATTTGCAAGGTGCTTGAATATTTATTACCAACTGCAAACATTCACTGATCGTGAGAAAAGAAATATACACAGGCAAACATACAGATGCAATTTTATTACCATTTTCATAAAAATGAGGCAACTTAAATACAGACGTTTTGTGTCTATGAACTGCCGTTATTAACAAAGTGGGTTTCTTTGCTGATATTTGCTACAAATAGAAATTATCTTTGTATGGCATGATGCACTTTCATTACATCATATAAATTTCATCTTACGTTGAGGTGTTTGCAGTGGTTAGAAATGCCAGTTTAAACAAAAGCAGAACACTGCAACATTCTACAGAAATTTCTAATTTTATAGTTTTTCATCCTACATAATCTACTTCTTTTCAGTCTAAATACAGAAATTGAACCTTATATTATAATTTCTATATTGCATAAGTTTTTTTGCAAAGCTTCCGAGAATGTGAAGGTGCTAAACGTGTTTATGGGGCCATATGCCGAAGAAAAAGTACTGATGCTTTTTATTTGGCGTAAACTATGGATTGGACCTTAGTATTTCCACTACCTTTGACAAAAGAATTTGTATAGTGATATACTAAGTGTGAAAACAAATAGTTAAGACGTGGCATTTCTTGGTCACAAGGCACCACCATTATTTCAATATTGTATGAACTAATGAACAGCCAAATAAAATAGATAAAATTTCCTATCACTGATTTTCTGCACATCGTCTTAAAATAAATGTTTCCAGTACCTACAGATATTTTATAGACATAGAATGCTGCCTTCACAGTTTCAGATAACAATAAAAACTTAATATTTGTGCAGGAAAAGCTGTAAGTGACAGTGAAGGAGATTTTATTTGCCTTGGCGATACTGAGCTATGAACAAGAAGAATGATACCAGCACTCTTCCCTTCTCTGCTTTTACCGAGAAAGGAAGAGTGAATAGATTCCAGTATCAGAAAATATGGGTCCCAAAGTTTTAAACCCCAAATATCTAAGATGCATGTATCTACAGCCTCCATTTTTCCACTAATGCTAAGCATTCTTGGCATAAACTCACCATGTCTTTTTAGGAATGCAATTGAAATCTTCCTTCTCTTTGAGTAGCGCTAACTCATGAGAGAAGCTCCAGGGAGCAAAGAGCCTGTGTGGAATAGGCATTACTCAGCGAGATCAGAGGTCCCTGGAGCTGCCTCGGGAGAGGTACTCAACTCATCATTCACTCCTGTATATAACCCAGCATGATGATTCACCAACCAGCTCCTGGTCACCTCCCTCAAATCATGCCCAGTCCATGCGATGAAAAAGGAAAAGTGGTGGGCAGGGGTGCTGTCCTGTGCCACCATGACATTTTGCATCCTCTCACTCTCAGGCTGACCCAGGCAAAGAAGGACATTGGGAGCTGGTGACACAAGTTATCTTGGCTTCCTACTCCAAAAAGCACAATTTCTTTCTCAGGACTCCCCTGGAGAATGTGCAGGATCTTTACTGTCTTTGTATGACAAAGTAGGGTAATTCCACACCTGTTTGATAAGTCCAGAGCTTAACTCCAGTAAGTAACTTGAGTAACTGGTAACTCATTAGTCCAGAACTGCCATCATCTGTAGGCCTTGCTGTGTGATAGGAGATGGCTGAAAGACAGTTTCCTCATGACACAGAAAGAAGCTAAGGCAGCAGCCCACAGTGGGCCTGGGTTTACCTGAGTATTTAATAAAGAGAAATAGGTATTTCCAGAGAGCAAGTCGTTCAACCTATGATCTGACTGACCCTCGTGCCTGCCTCTCTCTTGACTACTGAGGGACACCAAGAACTTGGCTTAGACTCTTCATCTACATACCCATAATTCAATGAGATGAATCAGGTCGCTGATGACTTTCCACTGATGTATGACACTGAATTGGGTTCACATGGCTTTAATTCACAAGGTGCCGCATACTGTGTGCTTGTTCCAACAATCACAAAAGCACGTGCTTAACTTGGTATATTTAAAGAACTGCGCTGGAGTCTACCAATCTCCAAAAGTTGAAAGTGAATCCCTTTTTCACATGCTTTTGAGGTTGCTTATTAACCATTTTTATGCCAAATTCTTTCAGGTCAATGGATTCAGCATCCCAATCAGACTTTTATACTTGATTCAGCTGTCTACACATTGGTCTTTATGGACATCTGAGCTACCAAGATATCCACACTGAGCCAGCAGAAATGACTTGTGTGAGATTTGCAGCCTCTTGACCGGCAGTTGCAGCCCAGCCAGGAAACTACAGAGCACTTCAAATGGTACCAGAGACCCATTCTTACAGAGCTGAATTGCACCTTTCCTGCCTTGAGCTGCTCATGAAATTGTGGAGACCTCCAACTTCAGTGCACCTTCCTGAAAAATGAAGGCCCGTGATTTACGAAAAGCAGTATGCTTTCTGATGTTTTACTACCATTAGTAACAGATACAGGTATGCATCCTGTAGGAAGTCAGACTTTTTTCATTCTCCAGTTCCTATGTATGCTCAGTTAATACAGGGAATCTGATTTAAACCCACAGCAGCATGAAAATAGAGACTAGAAACAGGACCAAAGGAAAAACTTTGTTTCAAAGGAACTGATGACATATATGTCATAAAATGACATGTCATGGCTCCTTTATAATACCATTTGTGGATATACACAATGTGAATGCACATCCAATTTTATAACTCAGGCCAAAAGCTTCAATAAACTTGTATTGCTAGCTTACGAAGAAACTCTTTTTCTGCTATTGTGCTGCATCTAGGAGTCATAAATGACCCGATATGCCGAACAACATCAACACCTACTTTTTGCAAGAGGAATAAAGTTCCTGAAACTCCACTGAATAATGCAATTTTTTTCTCATTTTTCACATGGCACAACAAACTATAAAAATACTTTTGAGTACTGAGTTATATAGGCTACGCTTTCCTTGGACAAGAGAAAAATATGTAATTGCTTTGTTATTTTTCACAGAAAATGCAACAGTTACAAAAATATTAATTAACCTATTGACAAACGTAGGTTTCACATGATAAACCCACATCACACAAACAACACAACTTCTTGTCTGATGCAACAATATGCCAGCATAACATTTTTACACGTATGTTCTATATCTACTTTAAAATACACCAAAAAACAGCAAGCAGCGACAGGACATTTGCTCAGAAAGCATCCAAACTGCTGCATATTTGCCATTGAATCATTAACTCCTGCTCAGACAGCTGCAGCAGACTTCGTGGTTATACAGGTGTTCAAAAGAGGGGGCGTGTATGAGCGTGTAGCTAGCTCAACTACCTCGCTGGAGTTCAAGAGCTACCTCCTGGCCCCTCTGAAAACAAGGAAGCTCTGATATCGATGTCAAAAGAGCAAAGGTTTAGCTCCAGCACCGCCATAGGATCCTCGCCAGGAAACTCCTGTGCTCAGGCAGAGCTTTAAAGTCTTGAAGAAAACTCTGCACAACCACAACGTCTGCCCGTGGTGCTTTTCAAACTTGGGTAAGAAGCTGTCAATGCCGCTGCAACCACCCAGAGCAGCTGCGGAGATGCGATCTCACTTACTTCATTGAAAACTCTGCAGGTTTATGAGCACAGACTTCGCTGGGGGGCTGACAGGCACAAAATCTTTTTAAAATTAATAATGGTTACATTGCATAGCTGAAAGTTTTTCTTTAACAGGTATAGTTCAGCTTTCTCGCCTCCTTTGGGAATTCTGACTTTAAGTAGGTAAGAACCTTGAAGCTTAAAAAAAAAAAAACCAACCCCAAAAACTCAAACTTTTTTTTAAAATTGCTAACAGACTGAAACTTTAGCCTATCAAGTTTAAGCCTGAAACCATTATAACCCCTGAAAATAGGGGTCCTTAATGGAAGTACTGATATCCCCCTAACCGTAGCAGCAGATGCTTCTATTATAAAGATTATTTCATGTCCTGATCAGTTCCAGTTTAAGATTATTAAACACAATTTCTTCTTGTTACTACTAAGCCCTTTTTTTTTCTCCCCCCCGCCCCCCCTTTTTTTTGCCATTCCTCACATCAGTGCATTAACAACTGCACACAGCTGCCAGAAGACTAAGCTGGTGTTTTTAAACAGTTCTTACCAGCTTTCTTCCAGATCTCCTCTGGCACGTATCCAGACGCAGGCCTGTGAAGGAATTCCCGATGCGATTCTGCAGGAGGAGGGGGTGCGGAGGGAAAAAGAAAGAGCATGTAAGCAATGCTTGCTTGTTGAGAACAGGGCTTAGAGAAATACTTTTTCCCTTTACTTATCACTCAGACAAAAAGAATCACATGAAGTTTTTCTCTACTCAAAATAAAACGGATGCTGTGGCCGTAGCTCATGAATGTCACATAGACCAGATCAACGTTTAGGACTCAAATGCCTCATCTTAAGCCAAGCTGAGACTAGTTCACTTTATTTTTATTTTACAGAGTTTCAAGTCAAGTCCATATCACAGTTTCCATGCTTTTAAGGCTGGCTTTGCGAGACCAGCTGAGGGAGTAACGTGCTTCATCCTTTTCATCATTATGTTTATGAAAAGGAAGAAGAAAGAGGGCGACAGTCCGCATTTCGCACTTGTGCTCCCTGAGAACAGAATGGCTACTGACGAGCGGAGATAAAAGCCAAGATGTCATTCCAGTGATCAAATAAGCTGTCCACAGAAAAAGAAAGGGGTGTTTCTATATTCAGAGCTACGCTTTCCTCTATCTGAGCTCATGTTGGCAACTGTAGCTGCATGAGTTTGAAAAACAGAACCTTTAACTTTAGGTTAAGCCCCTAAATACATATGCTGCCAAACAACCTCACTGGAGCTGAAGCTCGTAATTCATCCATATATTTCAATCCCATTTTGACAGCTCTTCCCCCCCCTCCTCTTTTTTTAAAGGGTTTAACCTCTGGGCCTGAGCCTAAGAGCTCTGAAATCAGCAAGATCCCTTCCACACGGACTTCAAAGACACAAGATCAGAAAATACAGAAAGAAAATTCACTTTGGCCTGAAATTTAGCATACAGACTCTCAGCAGATGAAAAGCTGCTCTTTTCAAATACAATGTAAAACCCGATTAACTGTTTTTGAAAGTAATAGAGGAGAAAATAAAAAAAGAAAAAACATAAAGGTAAGGTCCTTGCCATGATGAATATTGCCTGTGTGACCAAATTCAATCATCAAAATAAAATAACTTGATTTATTACATTAGAGATAAGGTTTGCATCTTTTTAGAGATGTTGCTAGAAATTAAACATCCTGTTTGATGTCCGAGTTTGAAACATAACAAAAGTACACATGCCATTCTTTGAAATTTTTTACTAAATGTATTCATTTTTGTATCTCAAAGTTATTATTTGCTAACTTGGTCAAAAAGTAATATTTATAGGAAAAAGGTTGAATCATTAGGGTTTGCAAATTGGTTTTTACACCACCATCCATATGCATGCCGTGCTGTTTATATACAGTAGGCTACAGCAACTTAAAATAAATTTAAAATATGATGTTTAATACTGCAGACAGCTAACAGAGGTGGAAATGACCGGGGCCATTTCAGCTACGCAGAAGCAGGGAATCCCAGTCCCTGTGCACTGTTCCACAGATGCAGTTTCTAGCACATGAATCTGCAGACACCAGCGGGGTGGACTGAATCTTCCCATCTGACAGGCAGCTGAGCGGATTTCCCCAGCTCTTCTGTTTGTCACTAAAGTACAGGATGAAAATAAACGGGATTTTTGTAGGCAGAATTTCACACCTCTCGAGCATAAAATGATGGGGTGGCAAGGGGTGTGTGTATGTAAATGTGCGTGCAAGATTCTGCAAAACAGCTAACTATTTACATGGGTTTAATTGACATGACAGAGGACTTCAGACCTGATGCTGAAAACAGGAAAATTCTCAGTATCACTTGGCTCATATGATTCTGGAGATGACATATATCATTGTGTACACTTCTCGCATCCCCGGAGGCTTTTAGACTTACGGGAGCAGTGCCAGTTCAGTCAGGGACAGAGGCGGCAACAGAAAACATTGCCTGGAAGCTCAGGAAAACTAAAGGTGAAAAATTAAAACTCTCTTATTTGCTCTCCTGCAACACCTGCAGGAAAAGACACAACCAGGCTCCGAATGTGGCAAAACAAGGGATTTGTTGCATTCATTTATTTTGTGCTGGGTTTTCTTGTCTGCTGTTTAAGGTACCATCCACTGCAAGGGGATCATAACTTTGATTTAAGCCCTTTACCGTGGTACTTAGTATTAAAAATAAAGAGAATGTGGAGCTGATTTTTTTAGTACACATGACTTTCCAAAAATGGAATTCAATGACATAAATGACCAGATTGCCAGCTAATTGTTAAAATTTCCAAAACATAAACATCAATCAAGCTCTTATTCCAACCACAAATTATTTACATGAGGAATGAGATCCTCTGCAAGAATTAAATCAAGAGCTTGTGAGAGACTTTCCCATAGTTTGGAATGGTGCACAAAAAAAGACAAGAAGCACTTAGGAAGATAATAAAAAACATATTTTCCAAGGAAGAAAAATATTATTGACATGACTATTGTTTAGTCAGTGGTGATGAGTCCATGAAAACAATCTTCTTCTGGGGGCTAATCTACAGGATATGACCAGAGGATATAAGTTGTATATATTTTTATTATTATTTTTACAGTAATGTGTGCTTCAGATTAAAAATCGCAGAACTTGCTCACTAAAACTAAACCAGAAAGATCTTAACTTGGACGTCTAGCAAACTCAAACCAAAAGTAATGCTGTGGAGTGAAGTCTCTAAAATACTAAATGTAAAACCAACTGTAAAAAGCCATCACGAGGAAGAATGCACTATATTAACTGACTGACTGCAGCACCTAGAAGTCAAAGTAAATTCTGCTTGGAAGGAAAGGGAATGAAATCAGACAAAATTAGGAATAACCTGAAGCGACAAGGCAGCTCATACAGGAAAAGATAACGGAAAAGGCTTTACATGTCAGGCATAATACAAAGGTTTCTTAATGGTGAAAATGCAACAATGTTATTATGCAGAACATCGGGATGTACACTACTGAATTTACTTGAAATTCATGGCAAGGCATGGTTTGAGAGCACTTCTTGATAATAGGTCCCATTCCTAATGAACCTGAAGAAAAAGCCCAACAAGGAAAATAAAACACACATATACATGGGAGTAACCAGTACGTAACTGTGAAGAGCTCAAATGGAGTAAAAATAAAATAGATTTTTCAATTTAAAATAGTTTTTGAATTTTCTTTTTTAATGTGAAATAAAGTTTTTGGCAAGAAAGTTGTTGGACTGGGACCTAAGAACACATGAGGAAAAGACAGAAAAATTGGTCTCAGTTTCAGCCCTCACATTCTATTGAACAGCAGGGAACAACATAATATATGATTTTGCAAAATATATAGAAAAAGTACTATTTTTAGTCTATCCTGGATAATTTTTTACATAAGAAAGAAAACATTCATCCAAAAAAAATCCTATTGTCACAATATGGTGCTGGGTTCCATATAAGCCCTGGCGTATTTATTTCAAGAACATATCAAATATTCATTGCCTTGTTTGTAAGAGTCAAGGTCAAAAGTGTGCCACTCCAATTAATGAAATATATAGATACAAATCTGAAGAAGTGTAATATTGAATGAGACCACCTTGCTAACCGGGGGGGGGGGGGGGGGGGGGCACGAATTTCAAGTATTCTTGCATACAACTTTGCCTTTCTTTGCCCTCTAATACACTTTTGTGGTTATTAAACACTCCTTGAACACATGTGAAATTGTGTTAAAAATATACTTGTGTTTTCATTTAAAACAAATAAAAAAAGGAAAACCACGCAGGTACCATACTACTGAATCATCCTCAACCAAGATCAAACTTCCAATAACTAGCAGCAAGAATTTTTCTCTCTTTTATGCCAACTATGAAGTATTTTGGGAAGCATGACAGTAGCAAGGGTGGTATAAGGAATGGATAAAAGTGACCCTAGTCCCAAGGAGGTCAGAAATGAACACTGAGAATGCAAACGCACAATGTTTCTACAGCTGTAGCCCTACCTAACAGCATGCAATTCAGTACACCACGATCCAGCCCAAACCTCCCATCAGCGAGTGGAGTAAGAGCAATAGTTAATATCATCAGTGCCCAGTATTACAGAGGCTTTATATTCTAGAATTACAAGGTATAGATGTTACTGTGGTATTCACAGCGTTCCCATTAGCTCATGTTGAGAATATCATGCATATCACAGCAATGCTGATTATCTGCAAATGGCAAAGGAAAGATTTTATAATCGCAGCATGAACAGACGTATATCGGCAGGAATGCCCTGGCTAACACGGGAAGTACGAGGGTGAACAACCTTTGATAAAATATAAACTAGCTCCGGAAGGGTTAACATTTAAAAATGTATTAAGAAATGGCTAACCTATGTCTTTCTGACAAATTCATATACTTCTGAGAAACCGGGCTTCCTGGGGCAAATCCTGCAGGTATTGGCACTCTTCAGTTGGAGATTTCAAACTCTGTTTTGTAAGATTTCCATTCAGATAAATTCAACAGACACAAAATATCAACATCGCTGCAGACCTTCTGATGTGTGCCTACACCACTTATCTAGAGCCACAGCTGCACTCAATAAGGTTATAGATCTTGTTTATAACCCACAATGTTGAAGAACCCTCATCTTTAATTTATCCGACTGTGTGTATTTCAGTATACAGTGTCTGATATGTGTAATTATTCACTATTAGGATGAAAGTTGCAGTCCTGCTGCAGTATGTAGTACTGAAAATCTTCAGCAGAAATGGAGGAGTCGGATGATGTATTATTCACTTCATAGACCATCACAGCTCATCAAGTGAATATATATAAAGTGTGAGTCATTTTTAGACTTTCATAAACATGTATTATTCAGACTGAAAAGAATGGACCCATCTTACCTTCAACACAGTCTCGGAGAATAATGAGAGCTTGTAACCTGTTGTAGCTGGCTAATGCGTGTATTGGATTAGGCTGCATTAAAATGAATGATCAAATATTTCACTTGATTTCTTAATTAAAAATCCCAACCAAAAAATATTGATCAGATTCTGTGAACTGTCAAGCTCAACATGATTTACAGGGATGTCAAATTAAAATAAGCACAAAAATCTTTGGCAGAACAAAAGATCTGCTGGTTCAAAATGACGATCTATGTCAAATTTCAGCTCAGAGTTTTTCAGCGAGAGCTATCTATGAAGATCGTGGCATAATGTTTATAGTGAGAACTTATCACTTCAGTGATGATATTTTAATCGTAAAGAAAAAGAAACAAAGGCACAGACAATGTAGCCATATGGCCCTCTTTTTATTTTTCCTCTTGCTAGTGGAGATGACAAAATGGATTTAAAGGGTGGATTACCATGTTTAAAAAAAAAGTACAAAGGGGAATCACTGACATTTAGATCCCCGCAGCAAAAAACAATATTTACATGTTGTGGCACTTTAATTAAAATATCGGAGGAAATTTCCAACCCCTTCCTCCTCACTTCAAAACTAAAATAAAAAGCCCTAAGCAGAACAGTGTCTCAAGGTTCACAGACACCACTTCAATTCTATCATACCTCTGAATGTTAAGAGTTTTCATTTTGTTAACTCGATCACGACCAGATTTGAGGAAATATAAGGATTACCTTTCCATAGACTCCGAAGTATTTTCTGCCTTACATGTCAAGACACAGAAGCATTTCTTATCAGTATTTACAACTGACATGGATGCTACATCGCTGGCGCGACCCAATTTTCATGTCTATGAGTCTAGAGAAGTAGTTTTTAAAGCCAAATAACCAAAATGGATGTGTTAAAATTGAAATGGACTCACTCCAACCAGTTCAGTTGTACCCACAGTACTGCAGAGGTGACTGGTGTGTCCAGCGCCAAAGGCTGTGCTGTATAATGTCTTTTTAAGCAAACAGACAGATTTGCTGTTTTCAAGACTTCATCTTGACAAACACACAAACAAAATGATAATACAGGGATCTAATTGTATGTTTGATCTTCATTTTATCGTTTATTGCTGTTGTTATGACTATTTTTCTTGGATTGTACTATTATCTATGAAGTTTTGATGAATGTCTTGAGTTCCAGTTTCTTTGAGGAAATCATAAAAACTCGGTTTCCTTTCTTTTTTTTTTACCTACTAACTATACTTACAAGCACCATGGCCTGGCTCTTTTTGCATCACAGCTTTACTAGAAAAGGGTGCCACTGCTTTTGATCTAGGGGCTTCCTCACAAGTGTTCTTCCCGAAGCTGCAGATGTGATCGACATTTCAGATGCCATATTTATGAGTCTTTCTTTACATTACATTTAACACTATTCATACAAGCCATTACCTGAATGCTTCTTTCTGAGAAGGGCTCCTCTAGGGACTAGACTGATTAGTGAAGTTGGGAACAGCATTTCCATAACCCTTCCTTTCACTGACTGAGGTTAATTTATAGAGCTATTGGCTCAGATCATTTGACACAAACAACACAAAAAAAAAAAAAAGTACATTTGTTATCAAGAGGCACTAAATATTACAGCAAGAATTCTATATATTTACCAAGAGGAAGATGGAGAGCGCATTAGTTTTGTTTTTCTGATTTTCTAGTTGCAATTAAGTAAGTTGTGGATTTAATAAGTTATTCTTAAGGGCAAAAGGAAAACACAGCTTTAAATAAAATATAGTTCAAAATAACGCACACATTCAGTTCTACTAATGACCACAGTTTTATGATGATTTTAAGTAGATGGCATTCGATATGGACAAGTTATTTTTTTAAAGATAAATATTAGACAAGCAATCATAGTATGTTGTTCTGTTCATGAGAGAAGAGAACAATACAAAGGCATCGCCAAGATGCATTTCTTTACCACGCCTGCTGTAAAAGCGAGTGGATAGGGTAGAAGCAGGCCAACTTACTAATAAACTACAGAAAGCCTACAAAATAAAAGCTTGTTTTTATACAGCAGAGTCATCATGGAGGAGTTGCGTGTGACTATTGTGTGAGTGTGACTATGAGATCTGCAGGGGGTGAAAGTCCAACTGCTTGGTCTGCTCCTTGTAAGCGGGCTTTGCAGCTTGAGCCGTGTAACTACACAGCGAGCAGTACCCAAACTAGCTCAGAAAACATCTGTGTGAGCTGCAGTGGTGGACACAGACCTAGGAGGATCATGTGTGCCAGGCTGTGGGCATCCCAGATGATGTTATTTCCTTCTTATGCAGAAACCAGGTACAGCTAAGAAGCGCCCATATGTCTGTATCTCCCTTCATTTCCTTAGAACAGACAATTTTCAAGTTAAGTCTTGGAAGTGACAGTCTGTACTTCTACCCCACCACTCTCAGATATTGCTGAATGGAAAGCAAGTTATCAAGCATCATCGAGACCATCAAGCCATTTCACATGTAAACATGACTATTAAGGCATAAGAATTACAGTTAATTCAGTTGTCACAAAGAGGAGTATTTCGTCACTATCACAGCTGAAACAGGATCAATAAAGAATTCTTAATGAGGATACTGTACCTAACGTAACTGGATCTGGATTCACTGGACTCTGCTGTCTGGAATGACTACTGCTGCTGTTACCACCTTTTTTTAAATCTTCCGCATCACTGTACCGCCGTATCCAGTAATTAAGCTCCTCACGGTCTGCTTCTTGACATCGCCGTAGTACAGTGAGAGATCGCCTAGTTTTTTCCACCATGTCCATTATACAATTTAACAGCTATTCACAGTGGTGGATGGAGCAGAGAAAGAAAAAAGAACATTTTATTCATAAACCGACAGAAAAATAAAGAAAACATTAATGTGTCGAGTGCCTGGGTTTTAAGAATGAAGAAGTCTCTCCCTCTTATTTCAAATACAGCTGAAAAATTCCAGCTTTGCTTTTAAGAATGACAATCCCTTCCTGTTTTAACTGGTGTTCCTAAACTGTACAGGTACAGATTTCTAGGGGAAAGGGAGAAGACAAGGAGGAAAAGACTGAACCGACTGCAGTCCCACCATTAGTATCACATGGCAACGCAGAGGCCAGGAGATCTGGTCCAGAACTGATGCCTACAAATGTTATAAGAGCCAATAAATTCAAAGAAAAAAATCCAATCCACCAGCACTAAGGGTGAGGGTCACGTGTTCCAGATCCAGGGTTTATGGAGCAGTGTCCGCTCCCCTTTTGGCAGTCTGTAATACTTAGGATACTGCAACAGGCATTTGAACAGCAAGGCCTAATATGAGCTACCCAATGGGGAACATCAAGCCCCTAGATTTAATCACCAATGTTTTCAAAACTTATCCAGGGACTCAGATTTGTTTTAAAAAAAAAAGTTTAAATTCCTGTCTCAGAAGGGCTCCTTTCAGGCAATTATACAAGGCAAGAGTACATTTAGCCCTTACATGGTCAAGGTGTTTCCACTCTTCTGCCCATTCTCTGTCTGTTAGCCTGTGATCAATCATTTCTTCTTGACGTGTGCCATGCAACCCTGCCAAAAAGGAGCAAATCATGTTTACAATGCTGGGAGTCCTCTAGGGGAAAACAAAGAAGAAAAAGAGCCTATCAGACAAATATATCATACATTACCTGGTCCAGTATCAGGAATGCCACCACAAAAATAAATGGCTGCTTAAAAACTTTGCTCTAAGTTCTCTAGCACTTTTCCCCACACAAGATGCTACTGGTTTACTAAATTTAATGTCTTCAGTTCTGCAAGTTCTGTAGGTTGCAAGATGACTCCTCAAAAATGGGCATCGTCCTTTCTGACGATATACAATTAATAATATAATATAATATATGATTTTTCATTTGCACTACTTGAAGTCATCAGCAAGACAATTATTTGGTAACTCAGTGTATCAAATACTAGCTGTACTTCAGAGAGTTGAAAAAGTATTAGTATAAACTCAATGTTATTTCACTAAATGCAGTAATTACTACCATGTCAACAGAGAGCATCATTAAAGGTTCATCCCTTCACAGATGTTTAAACAACATGTGGTTAAAATGTAGCACATAGAGCAGCTGACAAGATGATACAACCAAGCCAGTATTTATTATCAACACTCAAGAGGAACCCACACTTGCTCTTTGTTTAGCCACCTCTGTAAAGATGCTGAATATTTGTAAATGCTCCTCTTTTACTGAAGATTTGTTTAAAACACGGAAGAAGAGTAAGTGAAGATGTGAAGCAAGCCAGGCAAATCCAAGAGCATCAGAGATCTCACTAAACCAAAACGTGCTGCAAAGGGCAGCCCTGCGTGGGGTGTGGTTGGTGCTTCTGCCATTTGCATCCTCTGCAGACTTCCCCACGACGCTGCAGTGCGCTCCTGAGATGTCACACACGAGAGGCTTCTCCAAAGGCTTTCCTCTAGTCTGAGCTGAAATCAAGCTATATCGATGGTGTTACTGTTAAAGAAAAATAAAAGGTTCTACCTATCCTTGCCTGCCAGACACCTGAGTGTCCATGTCATCTACGCAGCTGTGAAAGCACGTGTTCCTCCTTCTTCTGACTCTCTTGCTTTGGAGTATAGCAAAGACAAAATTCAATCCACTTTTACAAATATAAATCTGAAATAAGGCCATTAGAAGCAGCTAGGTGGACAAACACCTATAAAGGCTACATCTGAACGGAAGGTATATTTAATCAGAAAAAAAAAAAGTGTTCAAAATACAGAATATAATTACAAGGAAAAAAGAAACAAACAAACAAAAAACCCACCCACAAAAAAACCCCAAACTACAAACCAATGCAGAAAATCAACATGCCTTACCCATAGGTCTGTTTCTGTCCCTGAGGTCCCTGTGGTTGGGGTGTCTGTATGAGTCCCTGTAGTGGTGGGCAATGGCCATATCATCCAAACGATAATGCTGAGGTGGAGGTGGGGTGGGATGAGGCAGACCATTGGGCTGATAAGATAAGCCATTATTTGGACTGTACCGCTGGCCTGGGCTAATAGTGCAGGGCCGCTTGCTTGGATGCTCTGAGTGCAAAGGCTCTCTGTCAAAGCCGTTTTCTTTGGTTCTGAAAAACAAAGCAAAGGAACTTTAATTCACTTAGCAAGCAGAGCTGCTCAGGAACACACACCCCCACCTACACATGCAGCTTCAGAACTAAAGCTTGTTCTTTCACTTTGCTCCAAGTGTGTGGTGTTGCAGAACGTTTCGTAACACTGCTTATTCAAAATATACAAAGGACACATTCACGTTGTCTAACTATCCCTGTGACTTGAGAAATACTAGCAGGGTGAGCCTGCCGATGGAGCGGCTTAAAGAGTTGGGCTCGAGAGTGAGCAGCACTCACTGAAATCACCCGCTGGCGGGATGGATACACAAGTAATTGCAGAGCTGAGACAATCAACTGATATGTGAAGCTACAGACTGAGAAACTCCTACTTTCAGTAGTGCTATAGTGATTAGGGGAAATTTGCAGTTAAAGAAATGTGGGTTTCTTTAAGAGGAGAGCATACAGTCTTAAGGTAGTGCATGTCAGTGTGCTGAAGGTCGGTTATACGTAATGCCAGGCTGAGTTCCCATCAAGATCCATGTCATACTGAGACTTTGGGCAAGAATGACTCTAGATGATAAGAAATGCTTCCTTCAGAGATTTTTGTACCATCTGGGCTATTTCAGTCAAAGGTGCTGTGCCTGTTGTTAATTTTGCAGGAAGATGTGGTTAGACTCAAGTCCTCAAAAACGTTCAAGATTTTCCACTCCATTACTCTTAGACAGGGGTTTTATGCTCAGGTAACCAGGTAACTCAAGAGTTACCAGGAAGAAGGGCAGTTTTTTACGTTATAGATAATCAGTTCCATTCATAATCAGCTATTTCCAAAGAAGCCTCTACCTTGCACCTCTACCCAAGAACCTGGATCTCACACTGAATTCATTTGCCATTAAAATAAAGAAAAAGAAAGGCTAGAGTTATTTCAATGGGTTCACAGGTCCTTTTAGGGAAGCTTTGCTTCATTGAAGTATGGGGGTTTTACTGGAATAAACAAAACCTACAAAATATTAGCTTCGAACAGAAAGGTTGTTAGATATAAAGATCACAAACTGTTGAGGTTGCAGCCCTCCCTCCAAAAACCTTTACTAAACAGTTGATACATTCCAGACTTTTTTAAAGAGAACTTTCTCTTTTGTGATTTACGAGTGGCGTAATAGATCTTCCTAGTAATAACACAATTTTTTTATCGCTTTGCCAGGAAGGTAAATTTATTCAATTTTCTTGTTTGCCCAGTGTTAAAACCAACTGCCTTTCAACAAACCCTCCCCCACAAACCAACCAACCTTGAGGGGCTGTCTGTGGAGAAACACGCAATGAATTAACTGTTGCCCCTCAGTAGGTTCTCCTTCAATGTCCATGAGAGGAAGGATGAAACCAAATCTTTGTCAATAGCCACTGGGAGACAGAATCAAAGTAAGAGCTTGCAGTTACCAGCAGGAAATGAAAAGATGGGTTGGCACAGTTTTCAGGAGTAAAGAGATTTTCCAGGGACCTCACCACAATCACTGATGCCAGAGAAGCTGCAGGTATATATATTTTATTATACCTTAACTTGGCAAAGAGGGGAGAATCTTTCACCAATACAGCAGGACAGCTGTTCTAATTTTGGGCAGAGGTATAAAAGACATACTTTGTTAAAAGTGGAGTATGTACCTTGTTCCAAAGCAAACACAGAATGGCTGTGAAAACTCCTGATCAGGAAAACCTGAGGACCATCATATATTTTTAACAATTTTTGGCATGTTGGAACTGCTTGCAGTAACTCCCAATGGGTAAGGATGTTTTTCACTTTTCTCCCAGACAAGTTTTGTATTTAGTTGCTGGTGTGTGTTTCCTTTGCACATATTTACTCAAACTCTACATCCAGGTCTTTCAAATGGTGAAAATACTATGCAAGTGAAATGTGGACTTTCCTGTATGTACGAGCCAAGCTATTCAATTTGCCAAAGTTCTTTACTGTTACAGTTAGAATGATGTCTAACAAAGATGAGGGGAAAAAAATCAGAAACTGTAAATAATTAAATAACTTCATTGACTTTTTTTGATCACTCAGTGTAGGAAAAGCAAGCCAGAAAAGTGTGACAAGTAGGAATCAAGTTTTCCCTTTCTTAACTATAACTGGATGTTAAAATCACGTATTTTCATACAAATATACATATTTGCACTTTATTGTACAGGTACTTCTTAGAAATGCTTTATATTTAATTAACTTAACTGGAATGAACTGCATTAGCTTGGACAACACACCAGCATATCCATTTTCATCTAGAACCCTGCATTTAACTAACATACAAATTAACATCACCATTGAAAACACATTTACTGAAATTAAATTCCTGGTTTTGCTATTATACTGGATAATGGCTGTTGAGTCTTTTCTGGGTGTTGAAATCTTAATTCTACAATTTGTTGTTATATTTTCTGCACTGGCCAAATTAACAACTTAGCAGAATAGCAGAATGAGGCTGTATATAAACTCATTCAGTGTTTTGACCACATAAAGTACATAAAAAAGTAACAACTTCCAAAGTCTCATCTGAACAGGAATCAGTGGCAAATTTACTATATCTGAATATACTGAATATAGTGATAAAAAGCAGTCGAGTACTGAAGAGTGCCATAATTCAGACACCCTGAACTCAACCTACTATTCTGCTTCTGATCTCAGTCCTACTCATTCTTCCAGGTGTCACCCCCTTGGGAGAGCAGCATTTCCCCAGGTGCCTGAGGAAGCACTCCTGTGTCACAGTAACTGGCAGACCCGTGAGAGTACTAGTTCCAAATCCAAACCCCCTACAATTTTAATCTGACTTCATCTGATTTTTATGTGATCCATCTGATTTTGCAAAGCAACAAGAAGCTGTAGAGAGGAAATAACATTAAAGTGTAAGAAGCCTGACACGTTTTCTTGTTTTTCTCTTTCTCGCTCCTGTTGGTCACATTTTCCTTGACGTGCACATAAATCAGCGCTGTCATTTGGAAAATTTGCAATATGATAAAGATGGGGTCCTTCAGCTATAAACATGCAAGGGGTCACTTTACTTGGAGCCATGATTTACTCAGATTAAAGACAGCAGAACAGCTACTAGTCATTAGTCTGCACCCACTTAACATATTTTATGTTGTTTCTAAGTTATCATTTAATTTTTAAATTATTGCAATTTATGGATAATTTCCTGGGTAGGAAATCTGACCATGCAAAACTGCCTTGGCTGGAAAATTAAGTTGCACCTGATCAAGAGTATTACACCAATTTCAAAGAACACTGAAGTCAGCTTGCAAGAAGCAGGCAAAGCTGTTCATCTGCTATTAGCGCAAAATGCTTTGACTGAAATTTTACTTCCACCAATAAAGTCTTGATGACTGAAGATATGATAATGCTTTGTTGGAAAAAAATAACTTATTTTGTTTATAATATTATGTTATAGAAAAGATTGCTATTTTCCTTGCTAACAGTTCATATTAAGTAAATTTGTTTAAAATTCCTCATAATTTTTCATGGCTTACAAGGGGTATAAAGCATCCTTCACCTTATTGAGATGTGGAGAAACTTCTCAAAATAAAAGGATTTGCCTAACAGAATTATCAAAGTCGGTCCCTGTTTCCAGTTACTTTCAATATGAATTCATCACTAGGGAAGCCAAGGGTACAGCAGGCACAGCAGCACTTTCTAAAGTCATAAAACAATCATGGCCACTTTTGTTTTGTAGAGATATCCCAACAGATTTTTTTGCTTAAAAATGCCGTATATCCACTTTGTAGGCAGCTGTCATAAATACAGTCACTATATGACACGCTCATGTGCCATACAGCCCTTCCCAGCAAGCTCAAAGAATGTCTAATTAGCAAAGTCTTTTGTACTTAATGTGTTTAAAATCATGTTATTTATAACTAAGCATTCATTCACCAAAATAAAAACTCACATTGGTCCAAGTTCCTTTGCTTTACTACAGTAGAATGTAAACTCCAAAAGTTGTAAACAAAATATAGTGAACACTTTGTTCATGACATGTCATGAACAAATTACCAAAATGTGTTGTCTCCTCAGGTGTCAGTTTTTCTCTCTTGCAGTGACTGATGGTTCCCAGTGTTATTACAGAAACAGATTGATCTTTTTAATGAGCTAGTTTAATAGACTCCAAAATCTCACCGTGGCTGCTCATCCGTGTCAGACCATATGCACCAAGAAAACATTCAGTAAAACACGAAACTCTGCTGTCAGATTGCTCAATAAAACCTCACATACAGTAGATTCGGATATGCAGATAAATAACCAGAATTGGAAAATGCATATGCGAAAAAGGTTCTGAAATTATAAGCAGAAAAAAATTACTGTATGTGGATTTTCTTTAACAAAAAACCATGAGGTGGATGTGGTTATGTGCAACACGCACACGTTGCACTTCCTTTGCCTAGTCCCTTACTGTATTTTACCTCTATTGGAATCAACAGTATGCAGTTAACCGTGCCCAAAAGAAAAATGTAAAGATGGAAGAATGTGTGTACAAATATTTCTAATATATATGCGTATGTATCATATATAAACACACACATGCATCTGTATACAAGATGGGTAGATAAACAGTATATATAAAACATACACATTATATTGGGGGGGGGTGTGTGTGTGTGTGTATATATATAAAATATCCCTTGGGAAGTGAGTAAGATACCACATTTTAGTGAGAGACATATCTCCAAATAAAACTATTTCAACTGCATTTATTTCCCCTGGAAAGATGTTGCCTTTTAGTCTTTTTTTTTTCCATATTCTAGTAACAGAGTCACAGCAAACCCTCTTTTTAAAGGATGTCTCATATCTTCCGCTGTATTTTTATTAGTATATTTGAAAACTACTTAGATATCTGAACAAAAGGTATATTTATTCCCAGATGTTTCCTCCTGCTCCTCTGTAAACAATTAAAATAATTAATAGTGTAATGAGTATAAAGCCAGATAAGTATTTGGTTTCAATACTCCCTCAATCTAGGCATGCTCTGACTCTGAGGACAGTTTTTTGTGGGTGATTTACTTGCATTATCCAAATTTAAAGGTATGCAAACTCCCATTCAGTAAATTTAAGAATCTTTCCAACAAGATCTTGTTCTTTTTACTAAATCTGTGGTACAAATGTCCTTGAATGCACAAGACAACTCCACGGAACTCGGTTCAGCCAAAACTACCATATGAGTTTATTTTTTTCTGTGTAACTTTAATCTTAGTCAACAGAGAAATAGGTGTGACTAAGCAGTGACAGGGTTGTTTAGTACCGCAAAAAACCAACTTATTTTTTAAGCTCAAGGCACCATTCCAATGGGTGAGCTGGGCAGTCTTTCCAGGTCTTTCATGACAGCAATCAATTTCAGGGTCAAAAAAGGATGTTTTTTTCTGAAACGCCACTTCCCCAGAACTGAGGACCCTAATTTCAAGCACCAAATGACAGAGACTGCGGGTTGATAGCTCTGGCACCCAGAGCACGCCGGTCAGTGGGACACCCCACATCACAGCCCCTCCCTGGACCCCGGGAATTCAGACCCACAGCACTGGAAGTTAAACTGTCTACCTCCCGCCCCAAAAGCTGCATTACTACACGGAGAGGAACTGAAGGCTCCCCGAGCTGGATGCAGCCTAAGAGAGACCTCAGTCGTGGAGACAAAGACACTTGCTTGCAAGCAGAGACTTCTAAGTTTCAAGAGCACCTATGTATTTCAACTAAAGGGAAACACTGAGGAAAAAGGAAACATAAACCAGACTTACGTCCCTCTAGGTCTAGGCCTCTGTTTTAATTAAAAGATAAAGGTTGACTTTAAAATCTAACATTATTCTGATCTGCGGTCCTCTTATGGACCATTCCTATGTCTTTTTTGCTATAAGACTAATATGAGGTCTTTTCATTCCTAAGTTCTTGTACCAGTTTTTACCTGCACCACCCATACCCTCCCACGCAACCGCGACTGCAGCTACCATAGGTGAGACTGTACTTATTACAAAATAATCAAAATTCAACACTGTCAAACTGGGTCTCAAAGCGGGGGGTAGTATTATTCCAGAATGCTAAGGAAGAAAAACAAAGGAAATATTTTATTGCCCATTTTTCCTTTGTGACCTTATGGGAGAAGTGAGTAATACTGCGCTCTACTAGCTGGGAAAAAAGTGAGGTAGGGCTGTCAGGAGAAGGCACATCCCTCTTCCCCTCTATATTCTCTGCCAAGCAAGACCTCACAGGCTTATGAGATAATTCAACGTGTGTCCACCTGCTTGTAGGAAAAATACTGTGCCTGCTACTGACACTGGTCTACAACATGCTGATATTTAAGTTATTCACAAGACGCGCAAGATTTTAAGAAGCCTTTTTAGTAGACGTTTTGGTACACCACTCTGCAAAGACTGAGGATATGCAGCAGAACTGCCCCAGGGAGCTGTATTTCAGCTTTGGAAATGTTATCTCTTTGCACAGAGTAAGACACTACATGGAAAATGTCTGGGAATTAATCATCTTTCTCGAATGCGGTTAGCAGGTTTGTGTTAACACCGGTGGCTGTTTCAGTTTGGTGTAGTTGTCAGGAAAAAATGGTGAAAAGAGGATACATGGAAAAGGGCTTCCCTGCTGGTATCTTTATTATCTTGCTGGTCCATAGGGATTTCCCTGAAACACAATCTAAAGCAAGCTTATTTCAAATACTTTCTCATTTTTGTCTATCTAATGGCTACATTAATTTTTATTGTTCATTTCTGGCTATCAGTAGCTTAATGTTTTACTATGCAGATATTTTCAAGATCTTGCATCTACATCATCAATATCTCACTTTCATATATGCAAAAATATTTGATGTTGAATTTTTGTCTACCAGCCTCATGAACTTTCAGACTTTGTTTTCTCCACGTGTTATCATGGCCTGTCCCTACAGAAAAATGTCACCTGTACAAACTTGCAAGACATCTTGACTTTGCAAATCTTCATCTTTTTTTTCATTTAAAAGATACCTAGAACACTTGCCATACCTTGTGCATGCAGGTAGTGGCATTTGGTAGAAATAGCATTATAAAAGTTTTCCACACTATAAAATCCATGGCAAACAAAACTAAAAAAATCCAGTACTTGGGCGTCCCAAAGGTAGCATGTATATGCTAGCTGAACTTCTAACACTGTCACAAGAAGACAGTTAAAAATAACCACAAGAGTCATTTTCTTGTAACACAAAATAAATAACTTCATTCAAATAAGAAAAAGGGAAAACTGTTCCATATCCCTAAAGCTACCATACTTTGCACGTGCGCACTCGCTCGCCCTGTTTTGGCACAGACTCTTTCTCAGCTCAACAATAAAACAGATTTCAGTGAACATTTCTCCTCTTTGGAAGAAATATCCTTGTGCATATTGGGTATATGGACATGGAAACATAGCACGGCAGAAGGAGTCAAAGCCCTGACTGCACTCCAAAGCTCGCCTTGTACTTCCCAGTATAAGTGCCTAGCCACTTTCCCCATATTTACTGTTTAATCCAACAAAACCTCAATTACAAAGAACATGGAGCTGGAGCGATCTGCTGCTCATCACTTCATGCTGCAGAGAAACACTATGCACTATATGGTCAGTATGGCACCAGCCGGCCACTACTATTTCTACGACGATATGACCACAGCATGTCCCCAGGCAATTTTGCTGCCCGAGTCAGTGTGTGCATATATCTATACATCTAGATACATACACGTGCATGCACACATACACAAAGGTAATTTGGCTATTGCACAGCTGTAATGAGGGCAGGACCTGCACCCAGGGAACACCACCCCAGTTCCCCCTGCGCACCCACCCACACGCCCCCCCTTGCTAGCGGAGCTAACGTTCGACCCACGGGACATTTCCGAGCGGGGTGTGAAAAGCGCGGCGGTGCTCACCTGTCTGGAGTTCGCCTCTTCCCGTTTTCGTTCACATCGAGAAGCAGCTCTGAGGAGTCAACAGGTGAGGTGGTGCTGGCATCCAGAAGCAGCTGTTCGTGCTGGGCGAGGTACTGGGCTGGGTTCTGCTTGGCTAGCCTTGCACAGTGCAGCAGCTCCCGCTGCAGCAGGGGCAGATTGGCCTGCAAGAGCGTTGCACACGTTAACGGGACGGCTTGCACGCAGTTTCAACAGAGACGAAGCAGAAAACTCAGAAATCAAAGGAAAGCCTGCTCTGGGGTGAACCTGTTGCAAGCATCCTCAGTTAGGTTTGTTGTGGTTAGCTGCCTGAAAGCAGGGGTCAGGTCATGGCTGTGGTACATATGCATGGAAGGATGGGAGTTTACTTATGAAAATGGAAAATAAAACTGCAAATACTGTGAGAAAACTAGGTCTGAGCTCCACATCTTTAAAAGGGGGAAAAGCCCTGGCTGACTTCATCTCCCTTCATACTATTCAAAACCTGAGTTCCTATGGAGCAATAGTTTTCAACAAGTGTCAAAGCTTCTTCAATATTGGTTTCCCATTCAGACTGCAGTTAGTACTTAGAAATTGTTTGATAGGATCTGTGGCTCTCGAAGTTGCCTCAGTCACCATCCTTCAACAGCCTTGAGAAGAACAGGATTGCCCTCCGCTTTCCCATTACACTTGCAGTTACACATTAAGATAAAGATTATAACAAAATCTCATGTTCCGGAGCTTCAGCTAATCACTCGGAGGGCTATGACCCTCCTCCTAGCCAGATGGAGCTCCAAGTATTTTTAATCTTCCTCTCAGGGCCCCACTGGGACTTGGGTCATGGGCTGGAGAGTACCAGGACTCCGACACAGAGAACTGAAAATGCTCATTGATCCCCAGGGGCACGTTTTGTCATGCTTAGTCACACCTCCTGCTAGATTTGGGCCCAAGGTGGAACTGTATGTCCTTCCCATTGGAGGAGATAGTTACGCATCCCGGGAAACATATTCCTTCCTTTGCAGCATGTGCATACATCGATACAAACATAGTCCAGTCATTTCCTATCTACTTAGTTGTGCCATAAGGTGATGTGCCCCAACCTCTCTTATTTATGCCAAGTGCACAACGATTCGTTGCCTGGGGATTTTCAAGTATTGGATTAAATTCCATGACCTTTAGCAACCAGAGATAAGACAAAGAACTCCAATTGTCCCTTTGCTTTGAAATAACTCCTGTGGTGGGGTGGGGGGTGGGGCTGTCCTTTTTTTTAAAAAAATAGAAGTCAACAAGGTTCTGAAACTAACGTGCAGGGAACGAAGGGGAAAAAAAAAAAGGCAGTTGTTCTGGAAAGTTTTGAGCACAGGATCTTGGTAAATTACTTTGCTAGTATTATAACAATGGCAAATGCTCCAGTGCCTGTTTCTATACCATAAGAGTAGATCCACTGTGCAACAAAAAAGTGCCAGAATAGAATTAGTACATATGAAGCTTTTCAACAGTGAAAAAGTCCAGCAGTTCCTCTAACTTATTCATTTTAGGATGGGAAGACAGCTGATTGCGGAATATGATCTTTTCAGACCTCCACTGAGCACAAATATTTTGTGAAAGTACCAAAGAAGTATCTTCTGTCAGTCATTATCTGTCACATTTTTGTCCAGGGCTACCACATAACGGAGAGAGATATTGAATGCTTTTGTGAGCAGGGTTTTTCACTTGTTTTAATCTGATCGTTATTTTTTAAAAGCTCACACAGCATCCAAGACATCCAACTACCTGAACTGCCTCACGTGGCAGAAAATGATTGGAGATGTTTATATGTATTTACAAATAAAAATCTGGATGAAATAACAGGATCAGACCTTGGATTTTAATAGTGGTACATACTTGGAAGATGTATCATCACATCTCAGCACTCCTGTGAGGTAGAAATGCAAAGTCCCCACTTTGCAGTTGAGAAATTAAGGAAAAACAACACATTTCTTTTCCTTATCCACTATGACCAACAAAAGGGACTTATTTTATACACGGACACTTCTGGGTCCTGGAGGCAACCAAATTTTGAACTGGCTAGCAAAAACCGTGATTTGTTTTACTTGTTTTCCTTCTCCTAAAGAAATGTTAATTCTTGCTATTTAACCATAAACATGAAGATTTGCAGTTAAAGGTATCCTTTATTCTAAATGGACTGAACATGTTTTCTGTGCACAAAATAGAGGTGTATAACTTTTAATATATTTATTAAACATGGATCTACTCGATTTCTTAATTTTTTAGAAGTTATAGAAAACTATGAATTACATGTCTCGTCGTTTAGAAGAGGACTTTTGGGTTTATAATGTCATCAAGCAACGTTTGGACAAAGACTTAACGTATTTGAAAACATTTCATTCAACACAACTATCAATCTGCTCTAGAAATTATTCTAAACAATCCTGATCAAGCCATATAGTAAAAAATAATCAGTTTATCGGAAGAAAAAGAATCAGGGCCTCTCTACGGCTAGGTCAAGTGTATAGACTGCTTCTGGTGACCATGGCCCCAATACACAACAAGGACTAGTTTTTGGGAAGCTGGTTGCAGATGAAGTACCGACATTCCCCGTACTGTAAGCAGGGAGAGATCAGGCTCCTAAGGCAACTCAGGCGTACTCGGACAGACTTTGAAACCAAAATGGCCTTGGACACAAAGGCTTATGCAGAGAGAGGTTCAGCTCTGACAGCAGAGGCAGATCTGTCAACGTGCAGTAGCACATTTCTCCCAGCATCGCTGCTGGTGCCTGCAGACAGACTTCTACATTTCTCCACATAAGGGATACAAACCAGTTCTCAACCAGAAGCCAGATATATATGTTAGAAAAACACCGACTGCAAACAAATATGATACTACTGGCTTACAGTCCCCTAAAATGTTGCACTTAAGAGCCTGGAATATGCTCCTACTCTTGTTTTGGATTGGACCTTATATCCTTCAATATTTAGGTAGTGCCTTAGCCTCCTCCATCAGTTTTATAATCACAGATAGGAAGAGGAGAACTTGTTTCTTATCCAGCTGCCAGACCTGGTTTCCACTTTGAAATGTTCTAACCAGAAAAGAAAACATTATCTCTGCACCTGCAAAAGAAGCTATAGCTCCAAAAGGCTGTTTTATCATTTCAGTGCTCACTCTGGGTAATTAGTTAATAATTTTCCATTGTTCGATGTTCTTAGTTTCTTCAAAACCTTAGCAACAGAAATATTTCAGTATTAGAATTTAAATTAAAAAGGCTTCATTAGACTGTAGTATAATTAGGCTTATAGTTTCTATAATTGCAAGTTTAAATAAATTATTTACAGGCATATTTTTTAAATAAAAATATTAAAATTGAGACAAATTTTTGTTCAGAGAGCCCAAGTAACTCAAAATCATCAAATCATATATTGATACTGATGCTTAAAACAAATATGCACAGCATGTCTATTGAAAAACAGAGTGTTGGCAGTACTGAACATGAACACCATGTACTACTTAAATTTAATAGACTAAATCCTGCTTGATATTAATATAGAAAATGTGCACAAAAATGCTCCCAGCCAATGAAGGTTTCTGCAGGTGAATGATCTTATCTTCCTCTGAACCAGAATTGGTAGAAAGATAAGCAATTTGATGACTATTCATTATCTGTAATAGATCAGCGCTCCCTGGCGTGAGGCACCGTACAAACACATGGTGAGGGGTAGCTCCTTTCCCAGAATTTTTATTACAGAAGAACAAATATTGGCTTCCAACTGCAATGTAGCATTTGGTAGACCTAGCAATCTGTTGTGGATCTAGACCAGACAGGATTACACATCGTGCAAAAAGTTTCAAGAAGGTCTGAGTGACTTGCCTATGGTCAGGTAACAGATCAGAAGCAAAGCTGGGAACAGAAAACAGGTCTGGCTTCAGGACAAGTCTATGGCACAGAAGGGACTGCAGGGCCCAAGAGTGTCTCTCTGGCAGCGGTAGTGCTGCAAGGCACAGCCGAGATCCTAGCTCTGGTCCTGGGAAGCAATACTGACTTCCTAGCACAGTCCTGAAGGCAAACTAATGAGCCCTGAGTCTCGTCTTGGCTAAATTTGGTCCCAGGTTGCTTTGGTCTACAATAAATATGTATAAAAAAAATTACATATACTTGCTGCATGCTCCAGCAAGAAGTACAGAAAGCCTTCCATCTGGTCCCTGCTCAGCAGACAACCTGGGGTTTTTTCCTGCCACAGAGTCAGTAGGCAATTTGGCTGTGGGAATGCATGTCCTTAAAAATACTGAAACACCTAACTATTGCCTTTGAGCATTCAGCCATCTCCTTCAGCCCTCTTGTCATCAGACAACCACTACTTATCCAGAGGTGCAAAACCAGAGAATCTTCTCAGTTCCCATCTACCCATACTTACCAAGTTGAACAAGTCGGAAAACGGCAGAATCGGGCTCAAATAACAACCATACGCAACCAGCCCCAAGACAAAAAGAGCACATAATGCTACAGAGTCCTTGGGAGACCATCTGGTCTTTGTCCTGCCATGGCGGCTGCAGTATGGCGCCTTAGGCAAGAATGAGTTAAAGCAGTGGGTGGTG